>NC_056730.1:190873506-190893506 GCF_019279795.1 Protopterus annectens
GTGTACACTTTTTATATCCATTGTGTGTGTGTGTGTGTGTATATATATATATATATATATATATATATATATATATATAGATATATATATATATATATATATATATATATATATATATATATGTGTGTGTGTGTGTTGTTTTTCTTTCGGCTTTTCCCGGTTAGGGGTCGTGACAGCGGAAGTCCAGTCCGCTAATGATTGGCAGTAGATTTTTACAGTGCCGAGGTGCCAACTTGATGCCCAACCTTCAACGAAGGCACACCCATTTATGCATGTCTTTCGAATGCTACTCGACCGCGGGGAGGACATACAGACACCACACAGAAGGTGCTCCAGCCGAGAATCGAACAGAAGAACTTCTTGCTGTGAGGTGACAATGCTACCGCTGCAGCACCGCGGCTTACATATATATATATATATATATATATATATATTTTTTTTTTTTTTTACATATATATATATATATATATATATATATATACATGTATGTATATATATATATATATATATATATATATATATATATATATATATATATATTTTTTTTATTTATTTTACATTTGTTAACCGGTTATGTCCGAATGGGTTGAAAAAAAAAAACGTTTTCAGTTTTACAAATTAGAGTACAATTATATCAGAAAAAAAGAAAACAAAAGTAAAAAAAGTTACAAGATTAAACAAGGAATACAGATCATAGAGGTTTTACAAAATATACAATGTTCACAAGTAAAAATTAGAGAGATAGTATGCAAGCCATCCAATAGATGAGCAGTAATAGAAAAAAATCTCATGCCAGAAAGGAGCAGTAATAGGAAGTGATACTAGCCAGGAGAAATACATGGGCAAAGCCAGTTAGAATTTAAACAATCTATCACAGTAGTTTTAAATTTGGACAGGTTGGGATTTTTTTGGATGTGCTGAGGTAGATTGTTCCAATCCTTGGCTATTTTATAGGAGTAGAGAGAGTTGCCATGATAGTTGTGAGACTAGGTCACTTTTAACATTAGTTTGTTGGATGCCCTAAGGAACCTACAGTTAGGGTTTGGTAGGACTAGGTTTGAAAGAGCAGTGCAGTCTGTAGGGTTGTATTTGAATTTATGGACAAAAGAAAGTTGCTTGAGTGCTGACAAGTTGGGAAGTTCTAACAGGTTGAGTTGGTGAAGAGCTGTACAGTGGTTTTTTTTTAGGCTGATTGGTGGCAAACTTAGCTATTTTGTTATAGCATGACTGTAGTTTATTAAGGTCAGTTTTGGATAGGTTGGTAAAGATTTGAGAGCAGTAGAGGAGGATGGATAGCAAGCGAGATTCTGCAGTGGCAAGTCTAGTTTTCTGAGTAAGGTAAGTTTTAATCCTGTAGAGAGCACCAAGCTCAGAGTGGACTTTTGTAATTGTAAAGCAGATATGTTTATCAAATTTTAGTGCATCATCTATAGAAACACATTACAGTTGTGTACACTTACCATACATGTAGATGTTTGAGTGTATTCACTGTTGCAGTCATCACATTTGGGTTATCCCTGCCAGGGTAGCCCTCAACCAGCCCGAATACCAGAGACTTAGTATGCGTCGGTTGCTGTCGCTTGAGGACTGACGTCAGGTCGTCAGTAGTACAAAGTAAGGCAGCCGATGCCATTACATCAGTTTTTCTTGCCCTAACCTTTCAGGAGCCCCCAAGTAGGAGCCCAGGTTCTGGTGGAAGAAACCCCACCAGTGGAAAATAAATACCAATAAGTCCCTTGTAAGGAAAGTTGAGCAAGTTAAAAAAGGTAATAAAGGGAAAAAGAGAAGAAAGGGAATGGAGGGAGGGAAACCAGGACTGCAACAGTGAATACACTCAAAAATCTACATTTATGGTAAGTGTACACAACTGTACTATGTTCTTCCTGTTTCACTGTTGCAGTCATCACACTTGGGTTGATTCCCAAAGCTGAGGAAAAGGGTGGAGGCAGTCAATGAAACTAGGGGCTGGCTAGGATGCCCTGCAAGACTGCAGAGGCAAACCCTGCTCTGGATTTGGAGAAGAGGGGCAGATGGTAATGCTTGGTAAAAGTGTGAACAGATGTCCAGGTGGCAGCTTCCAGGATGTCCCTGGTGGGGACTTCTCTGAGGAAAGCTGCAGAGGTGGAGGCTGCTCTGGTGGAGTGTGTCCTGACCCCCTTGGGGGATGCTTTCCATGCTGTTTGTAGCAGAAATGGATGCAATGTACTATCCATTTGGAAATGGTTTGTTTGGAGATGGCTTTGTCTTCTTCCACTATAGCAAAGCTAACCAGCAATTGATCAGACTTTCTGAAGGATTTAGTCCTGTCTAGATAGAATCTGAGCTGTCTGTGCACATCTAGAGAATGAAGAATACTTTCCCCCTTGTTCTGGGGATTAGGAAAAAAGGTGACCAAATTAATGGACTGGTTGAGAGCCACACTGGACACCACCTTGGGCATGAAGGATGGGTTAGTTCTGAGGGATACCCTTGTCTGCATGGAAGATGATGAAGTGTTCCACAGCCATGAGTGACTGCAGCTCTTCTGGCTGAAGTGATGGCTAGAAGAAATGCTGTCTTCTATGAGAGAAATTTTAGCTCTGCAGAAGAAGCTGGTTCGAAAGGGGGCAGGGTGAGCTTTTCCAATACAAAGTTAAGGTCTCAAGCTGGTGTTGGTGACCTTTTGGGTGGCCTCAAGTTGCTAGCCCCTCTTAGGAACTGTTTGATTAAAGGGTGTGAGAAAAGAAGCTGCTCAGTTGAAAAATGAGTAGAAATTGCAGAGGCATGAATTGTTATAGAGGAGAAAGACAGGCCACTGTGTAGTAGGTCAGCTAAGTAATCCAGGATGAGAGGGATTGAGAGCAGTGCCATATTGGCTCCCTTAGCCTGGATCCAGGTGCAGAACCTTTTCCATTTATCAGCATAAGACTTTCTGGTGCTAGGACGTCTGGCCTCATGGATAACATCCAGAACCTGTTTACTGAGGTTAGCAGATTGGTTCAGGGTTAGGGAATAAGCCAAGCTGCCAAACTGAGTGTCTGGAATTGGGGATGCATAAATTCCCCTTCCCTCTGGGTCAGGGGGTTTGGAATCTGAGGAAGATGCCATGGGGGCAGTGAAGACGGGCTGCACAGCAAGTGGTACCAGTGCTGCCGGGGCCAATCTGGAGCTATAAGAATGGTCCTTGGTTTTTCCTTCCTTATTTTGAGCAGTACCCTGGGAATGAGAGGTAGGGGAGGAAAGGCATAGACCGATAGATTGAACCTGGGGAAGGACAGGGCATCCACTTTCCAAGCCATGCAGTGATGCTCCTTGGTGCAGAATATGCTGAGCTGATGGTTGGTGTAGGAGGCAAAGAGATCGACCTTCGGGGTTCCCCATTTCTGAGTTATTAGGGTGAAGGTATTTCTGTTGAGTTGTCACTCGTGTGGGTCCAGAAGATTTCTGCTTAACTGGTCTGCCACAGAGTTGAGAGAGCCTGGTAGGAATTGTGCTAACAGGTGTAGTTGAATGGCAGAGGCTGTGTGCCAAAGGCTCATGGCCAGCCTGCATAGAGGGTAGGAGTGAGTCCCTCCCTGCTTGTTGATGTACCACATCACAGTGGTGTTGTCTGTTTTGATCAGGAGAGCCCCTGGAGAGAGAAGGGGCTTGAAAGCTATCAAGGCGTGCTGCACAGCCATCATCTCTTTTTGATTGATGTGTAGAGGGATTTGCTGTGGGCTCCATTGGCCCTGTATGCACCTGCCGTTCAGGTGTGCACCCCAAGCGTAGTCTGATGCATCTGTGGTGAGGGGCTAGGTGGCGAGGGGTGGGGAGAAAGGCATTCCCTTGTTGTGGGAGCATGATGTTGCCCACCAAAGAAAATCTTTTCTGAGACAAGGGATTATAGATAGAAGAGTTTCCAGGTCTTGAGAGTGTTGGCACCAAAGGCTCTTTAGGTACCACTAAAGTTTCCTCATATGTAGTTTGGCATGTAGGATCTTCCTTGCAGTTAGCTGGGGCCTGGTGGTTAGTTGAGAGAAGTTGGCTGTCAGGAAAATTTGTTTCTCTGGAGTGAGGTATGCCATCTGGGAAGCTGTGTCCAGACTTGCTTTCAGGAAGATTATCCTTTGGGTGGGCACCTGTTTGGATTTCTTTTCATTGATTTTTAACCCAAGGGAGGTAAGTAGGTTCTTTACAAAGGCCACGTGCTTGAGCAGCTTCTCCTGGCTGTCTGTCTTAATAAGGCAGTCATCTAAGTATGGGTAAATCTGAATATTTCTTTGTCTGCAAAAGGCAATGACCGGAGCCAGACATTTTGTGAAAACTCTGGGAGCAGGAGATAAGCCAAAGGGAAGTGCAGAGAACTGAAAGTGTTGAGATCCTGCCCTGAAGCGTAGGTATTTCCTGCATGATTCCCTGATAGGAATGTGGAGGTAGGCTTCTTTTAGATCTAGGGTGGCTAGCCAAGCGTCCTTGGAGAGCATGGGTAGCAGCTGCTGTAGGGTGAGCATTTTGAAATTTGGGATCATCAGGAAGGTGTTTAGAATGGAAAGATCGAGGATGGGACTCCAGCTGCCCTCTTTTCTGGGCAACAGAAAAAGTCTGGAGTAGAAACCTTGGCCTATCTGTTCTGCAGAAACATGCTATACTGCCTTCACAGAGAGCAGGGAATGGATTTGCTTTTGAGCCTCTGCCCACTGATTTGGTGGTAAATCTGGGAACCCTTTTGGGATTGGAAGGGTGTGGAAGGAAAATATGTATCCCTGAGACACAATGTTCAGAACCCACTGGTCCTTGGTAATGGTGGCTCAGGTGCTAGAATGAAAGGAGAGTTTTCCTCCTAAGGGTAAGTGAAGGTGGGCAGAGGGACAGGGTGGAGGAGGTGAGTCCTTGTGAGTTCTTACCATATGGGGGTGGCTTAGATCTCCCTGGTTTTCAAGTGGAGGTAGTCCACTGCTTAGAGCTCTGCATTCCCTGGGTCTGCTATCTGGGGGGTCTGCTTCCATGGGGCTTAGGCTGGACTGGTTTACTGGGAGCAGGAAAGGACCAGTGTTTGGAGGAACAATGCCTGCCGAACCTAGGGGGCTGGACCTGCAAGAAATCCTTAACTGTTTGCATAGATTTAGCTTTTTCTTCCATCTTTTTTAAGACCTCTTCTGCCTTAGTGCCAAATAAATTATCTTTGTGCAAAGGGGCAGCCAACAATTTAGATTTAACATGATCTGGCAGGGGTTGTTCCTTAAGCCATACATGTCTTCTAGAGACAGATCCAGTGACTGTGGCCCTTCAAGAAGCTTCTAGGGTGTCAAAACCACAGTGCAAGGTGTGTTTAGTTACTTGACTTGCAAAATGCATTAACTCTTGTAAATCTTTAGATTCTGCCCAAGCAGGAAAGGAAGACATTTTTTTGTTTAAGAAGTTCCAAGGTATGTTGCTGAAATTTCAGCATATGGAACTGGCAATTTAGTGCCCTGATATCAAGAGTAGCTGAAGTGTATACTTTCTTACCCCATCTGTCCAATGCTCGGGAATCCCTGTCTGGGGGGGGTGGGATACTTAGAAGAGGTTGCTTTAATCCCTTTTGGCCCCTGAGAAATGACCTCAGGGTCAGCTGTAGGATTTTTAAAAAGATATTTGTGTGAGTCAGGGACTCTACAGTACCTGTCTGGTTTTCTGGGAGCAGGAGAAAGGGCGTCAGCTGGATTCGAGGAAAACATCCTCCTCAACATCCAGGACTGGGGGAATGACCAAGGGTCTGTGTTGTCGAAGATCTAGGAATTCCGAGTCTCTTTTTAGACTGAGGATAGTCCTGACTCTCCCATTGGAAATGCTCCCTTAAGGTTTGCAGGGTTTCCCCAAAGGAAAAATCCTCTGGGGGAGAGGCTGAAGGAATGGAATCTCTGCATCAGAATCCTCATAAGTGGAGAGGGGTTGCATGTCTTCATATTCAGATGCATCAGATTAATCTGACTCTTGTTCAGACAAAACTAGAGGGAACAGATCCCTTTTCCTTTAGGAGGGGCTAGCTTGGCTTCCCCTGATCAGCATGATAAGGTCTTCCGCCATTTTAAGCATTTGAGACTAAGGCAAGGTAGCAGGTGCCTGAGAATGGGTTGTCAGTTTCTTGGGTGTGGTTCGTACCCTAGGCCTAAGAAACTCTGTAGTTTTAGAAAGAACGGTAGTCACGAAAGATGATGTCAATTTCTGTCAAGATTTGGTAGTGCGAAGGACTTCCTTGGCAGCCGGTGCCTGCTCAGCGGCTCCGAACCCATCCAAGGTTGAGATGACTGCAGGATCCTTAGTCGAAGAAGAGTTTTGCGGCATACTGAATGCCAAAAGAGTCTTGTTAGCTGCTTAGGAATCAACAGAAGCAGGCATCAGGGGCTGCAAAAGCTCCTCACTGAGTACCGGGGAAATGACGACTAGCTTAACGGAAGCGTCGTCGGTAAGTTTGGACCTGTGTAGTCTGTCTCTGTCTTTATATTTACGTTTTCTCGGAAGATCTGCTGTCAGATGGCTTACCAAAGCCATATTGGAATTCGAGGACTGTAAGTGAAAATATCTGGCTACAATAAGGGCCCGACGACAGTCAGTTCTGGAGTTGAACAAAGCACAGAAGCGACAATGAGGTATGTCATGATCTGGTCTATACAAGTGATGCTGTAAGAGTGGAAGTCTTGGTGTGGTATTTGTTTTCCACAGGCGAGGCAATTATTAACTTTTTCTGACATCATTTAGTGCAAGAGAAAAGGATCCCCAATGGGGTACTTAGTTTTAGAAGACTTCAACTTCAATTCGGTAGATGAAAACTCAGGTAGTGGCCGACCAGCACTCGTGCGAACTGCTTCTGCTTTGGGCTCCATGGCAAGAAAGACTGATGTAATGGCGTCGGCTCCCTTACTTTATACTAATGATGACCTGAAGTCAGTCCTCAAGAGACAGCAACTAATATACAAAATCTTTTTAATACCTGGAATAATATGTTTTTTACTATGGAGGAGAGACTTACAATTATTAAAATGATAATATTCCCCAAGATTTTATACTTAATACAATCAATAATACTTCCACCTACAAAAATAATTATCAAGAAACTGAACACACTAATGTTAAATTTCTTATGGGCACCTAATAGACCTAGGATTGCACTAAAGAAACATACTAATAGCTGGTCTCAAGGGGGTATTTCTTTTCCAGACTTTAATGTATATACTATCTCTTCTATTGTAAAAGTTATTACTTTATTAATAGATCAGTCATATGTCACAAAATGGAAAGATTATTGGGAGCTAATTAGTATACACCATGAAAATCTCCTTAACACATAAAAATATGATTGTAAATAACTCCATGTTATGGTTACTAAAGGAATTTTGTACTTCACCTATTACACCTAAACATATGGTTTGTTACCCATTAAATATTATTATTAGTTATCGTAACTTTATATTCATGCACCCTAAGTATAGGGAATGGAATTTTATTGTATTTCCTATAATGTATACTCAGGGTATGCTTTTGTCATCTACTTCTGAAGGAACTCATTTAGCTATAGATAATGATCTAAAGTACTGGTATCAGTTGATATCTGATAATAAAGTTAAAAATCTAGATTTCTTAAAACAAGAATTTGATCTAAGAGAAACTTGCTGGTTAGAGGTTCAGACCTTTAGACAACATCTCATTAATAAAATAGATTTAATGTCTATAACTGTTAAAGAATCTATTCCAACACTGATTGATTACTTGATATTAAATTTACAACATAAAGATGTTCTTCGTCTCCCATTGCTGCAGTCCTGACATATGGGTATTCCGCTGTCCACCATCGGCCCGAATACCAAAGGGCTAGAACCAGCGTCGGTCATCGGCGCTCGAGACTGACATCAGTACGTGCCAGTACAAATGTGCATGACCGATGCCATAACCTCAGTCTTTCTTGCCGCGTGGTCCTAAGCAGAAGCAGCATTTGCAAGTGCCGCTTACGCTCTGGAATTGTCGGTTTTCGAGTTTCAGACCGAGACCAAGTTGGACTAAGTACGCTAGACACTTTTGTCTTTTCTTGCCAAAGTATAGACGGATGTCAGAAAAATTAATAACTGTATTTCTTGTGGGAAACAGATTCCTCATAGGGATTACCATTCACTCTGCATTCCTTGTTTAGGGCCTGAGCACGACGTTGTTGGGTGTCGCTTTGTGCTACTTTTAACAAGCGCACTATTAAACGCCGGTTGGACTGTGCTAGGCTGGTGTTTGGTAAACGCTGTAATTATAACATGCCGCCGGATTCTCCGACGACTGGTTCTTCTAAGAAACGCAAAGAAAAGTCTTTGGTCCAAACAGGATGAGGCGCCCACTCCGGACGCCGGTTCTGTTGTACCACTGGCTACTTCATGCTCCTTCTGAAGGTTTACCTGAGTCTCAAGGGAGCCTTTGTTACTGCAGGAAGTGGCTTCTCCTGTGTTAGGCCAGGCTGAGGGTGCTTCTCTAATGTCAGTGGTTCCCTCCCTCATAGGGTAGTTAGGCCTCCTCCTTCTCAGAGCAGAGCCCATTCTAAGTCTAAGTCTGCCCCTGCTGGTGCTAGTCCCCAGGGTCCAGCTCCTAGAAAGCACATGTTAAAGATGGCTGAAGATTTGATTACTTTAATTAGGGTTCTATGCCCCCTGCGAAGAGGCCCAGGGTAGAGACAGAGTTGGAGGGTTTGGTTCAGTCTTCCAATGAGTCAGATTCCTCTGTAGAAGAACTTCAGGATTTCCTCCTTATTCTGATTCGGAGGCTGAGGACTCTACTCCCTCAAGGCCCCTCCAGAAGATTTTTCTTTCTCTGAGACTTTGCATTCCATGAGGGAACATTTCAAATGGGAGGGCCAGGATTATTCTGATTCTCGTAAAAGACTAAGGGAATTCTTGTTTTTGCCTCAGCATAGGCCCTTGGCTATTCCCCCTGTACTGGATGTTGTTCAGGATGTGTTTTCTGAGGCTGCCCTTAACCCAGATTCTCTGCCTCCTGCCCCGGTTAAACCAGATAGATACTACAGGGTTCCGGAAGCTCACAAGTACTTGCATAAGAGTCCTAGGGCTGATCCAGAAACTATTACTCAAGACCCCAAAGGGGTTAGGGCTTCTGTGGTTAGAAATCCAGTTCCTCTGGACAAGGATGCTAGGGCCCTGGATAGGTGGGGTAAGAAACTGTATACCTCTTCCACTTTGGCTATGAGAGCTTTAAATTGTCAGTTTCATATGCTCAGGTATCAAAATTATTTGCTGGGCCAATTGAAATGTAAAGTAGATGCTTTAGCTGAAGGTATTGAATGCAAGGAGCTTCAGGATTTAGTGCATGCTTCAGACCAAGTTGATAAGCATTCTTTGCAGTGTGGTTTTGATGCTTTACAGGCTTCTTCCAGGGTGGCTGCTACTAGTTCAGTTATTCGTAGGCATGCTTGGCTTAAAGATCAGACCTTGTCAGAGCATGTTAAGGCTCGAATTATGGATGCTCCTCTACAATCTGATGTTCTTTTTGGTCCTCCAGTAGAATCAGTTTTGAAAAAAATGGAGGAAAAAGCTAAGTCTATGCAGACAGTTAAGGATTTTTTACAGGTTCAGCCCCCTAAGTTCAGTAGGAATTGGCCTGCTAAGGGTTGGTCTTTCTCCTCTTCGGATTATCAGTCTAGGGGCAGGTCGAGGCGAGGTAGGGGTAGGGCTTCCTCTCAGGGCCCTGTTACTTCTAGGTCTTTGAGTTCTTCTACCCCTTCTGCTGGGTGAGGGCAGGGGTCAGTCCTTTCGGAAACAGACACAATGACCCGTGTCTTCAGCTGCCGGACTCTGCCTTGCTGGCAGCCCCTCTAGGAGGAAAACTGAGATTTTTCAAAAGGAATTGGCATTTGGTTACCCAAGACAAATGGGTATTGGACATAATAAATCGAGGCTACAAATTTTATTTTCACACATTCCCTCCTTTCAAAGGTATGCCGGATGTGCCTCGTCAGCAAAGACTGGAAGCGCAGACTCAAATTTCTTCTCTGCTTCAGTTGGAAGCAATACAGGAAGTACCTTCTGCAGAAAGAGGCACGGGTTTTATTCCGCTTTTCTTAGTGCCAAAGAAAGGAAATACTTGGAGACCAATTCTGGACTTGTCCATTCTAAATACCTTTCTGGAAATTCCAAAATTCAAGATGTTAACACTGCAACAGCTGTTACCTATGCTGGGCAAAGATCACTGGATGGTGACTCTGGATCTCAAAGAGGCCTATCTTCACATTCCTATCAGGCCCAGTTGCAGGAAATTCCTGAGGTTTCGAATGGAATTTGCATTATCAGTTCTCTGCATTCCCCTTTGCCTTGTCTACTCCCGCCAGGGTATTCACAAAAGTCCTGGCTCCAGTAATAGCTTTTCTCAGGCTAGCAGGAATTCAAATTTATCCTTATCTGGACGACTGTTTGATTCTGGCTCAAGGCAAGCACGAACTTCTTCAACATCTGCAGTATGTAATGACAGTTTTAAGATGCCTAGGGTATTCTGTGAACGAAATAAAGTCCAGTCTAGTACCCTCACAAGAGATGTGTTTTCTGGGTGTGAAACTGAATACAGCTGCTCAGATGGCATTTCTTACCCCGGACAAACAAAGGAATCTTCACCTATACTTCCAACAGCTATCAGTAATGTCCAGGCTGACTGCAAGGACAGTCCTTCAAGCCTTGGGGTTCATGGCATCTTGCATTCTAGTACTTCCCAATGCCAAACTGCATATGAGGAAGCTACAATGGTATCTCAAGAGCGTTTGGACTCAACACTGCCACGATTTGGACACTGTCATTCGGATTCTACCTTGCATTCAGAGAGAATTTCTGTGGTGGGCTCAGGAATGTCACCTAAACAAGGGGCTCTCTGTGACCCAACCAGAGGCAAGTCAGATATTAACGACAGACGCCTCGGAGTCAGCCTGGGGAGCTCATTTCAGAGGAAAATGGATTCAAGACCTTTGGGCCCCAGAGCTACTTCACTTGCATATCAACATGAAAGAGATGCTGGCAGTTCAATTTGCTTTGGAAGGATTCAAAAGCCTACTTCAACCAGGACTGGTGTTGATTCAACAGACAACACGACTGTCATGTGGTACATCAACAAGCAAGGGGAACTCATTCTTACCCTCTTTGCAGACAAGCAATGCTGTTGTGGGAAACTGCTTTGAATCTGCACATCACTCTTCGAGCACAGTTTCTGCCAGGAGCACAAAATTCTTTAGCAGATGTTCTGAGCAGACAGATTGTGGATCCTCACGAATGGAAATTGGACCCTCGGGTATTTCTTCAGTTGACAATGGCTTGGGGAACTCCGGACATAGATCTGTTTGCTTCTCCTCTGAATTTGCGACTGACACTGTTTTGCACAAGGCTATTTCATGCCAAAGCCTGGAAAATAGATGCACTATCCTTCAGTTGGAGCAACCTTCACGTGTATGCTTTTCCTCCTTTGCCTCTTCTTCCAAAGGTGCTGTTGAAAGTCAGGAGGGACAAACCTTGCATGATCCTTATAGCACCGGATTGGCCTCGTCAGCATTGGTACCCTCTGTTGAGGAGCTTAATTCATGTACCACCTTGGCCATTGCCACAGATTCCTCACTTATTGTCTCAGGAAAACAATCATTTTCTCAATGTCAGGGTGCAATCCCTGCACCTGACAGCCTGGCGCATTCTGTTTTAGAGAAGGAGGACCTTCAGCTCCCTCAACAAGTTTTGGATGTTATTTTGGAAGCCAGGCATCCTAGTACTCAAAAAGTTTATGCTGGTAAATGGAAGAGATTTTTTTCTTTGGAGTTCAGCTAAAGGCTTTGATGTCGAATTGCCTAATTTGAGTTGTACATTGCAATATTTGACTGTTTTATTGGACAAGGGTTTGTCCTTCTCTTCTGTAAAAGTGCATGCTGCAGCTATTTCTGCTCACTATGATTGTGACCCTCCTTTATTTTCACATCCATTGGTTAAACAGTTTCTTAGAGGGGCAAAGAATATCAGACCCCACGGAGGGCTCCTACTCCTACCTGGGATCTTAATTTTGTTTTGGAAAAGCTGACTCTGCCTCCTTTTGAACCTGCAGCTACAGCTGAATTGCAGTTCTTGTCTTGGAAGACTACTTTTTTGTTGGCTATTACTTCTGCTAGAAGGGTATCTGAATTACAGGCCCTCATGGCAGTGGAACCTTTTCTGATTTTTCACAATGACAGAGTTTCCTTACGTACTAATCCTACTTTTCTGCCTAAAGTGATTTCTAATGTGGCATTGAACCAATCTATACATTTGCCTACTTTTTATGCTAACCCCCAAAATGAAGGGGGGAAAAAGTTTTGCATTATTTGGATGTACATAGGCAGTTGAGGTATTATTTGAGCAGAACCAAAGAGTTCAGAAGATCTCAACAGTTATTTGTTTCTTTTGCTTTGACTTCACGAGGGAAAGCTGTCTCGAAACAAACTATTTCCAAGTGGATTAGCCATTGTATTGCTTTTTGTTACTCTCATCATGGTGAGGATGTTCCAGCTGGGATCAGGCCTCATTCTACTAGGGCTACGGCCACTTCTACTGCTTTTTTGAGAGGGGTAGCTACTAAAGACATTCTAGAAGCAGCTACTTGGAGTTCTGTACATACCTTTACAAAGCATTATCATTTACCTCTTTATTCTAGGTCTAGGGCTGGGTTTGCCACTGCAATCTTACAGGGCATGTCAGCAGCTCCTAATGCTATTTAGTTGACCAGCCTCCCTTTTTTCCGTTGCTCTGGGATTCTACCCATATGTCAGGACTGCAGCAATGGTAGACGAAGAACATAGTACAGTTTTGTACCTACCATAAATGTAGATGTTCGAGGATCTCCATTGCTGCAGTCCAATTTTCCTCCTCCTTCCCCTTTTTCTTTTTAGGTTGGGGTTTGGGTGGTGTTTTTTGCATTCTGACGTCTGAGGCAAGAAAGACTGAGGTTATGGCGTCGGTCATGCGCATTTGTACTGGCACGTACTGATGTCAGTCTCGTGCGCCGATGACCGACGGTTCTAGCCCTTGGTATTCGGGCCGATGGTGGACAGCGGAATACCCATATGTCAGGACTGCAGCAATGGAGATCCTCGAACATCTACATTTATGGTAGGTACAAAACTGTACTTTTCTGATAAAGGTAAACTTTCATACATACATAAAGTTATCAGACAAGAAACTTTTTACAGTGTAGATTCATACTGGAATTATTTCACTTCTATTAATGGGGACCCACCAAATCAACAAGATAAACAATATATATTGGAATCTGCTTATAGAACTACGTCTTCCATTGTCTGGAGACTTTATACATGGAAATTTTTACATAGATCTTTTTATACACCTTTGACGATGAATAAAATAAATAATAAAGATAATCTATGTAAGAGATGTAATGTAGAAATTAATGCTGACTGGGCTCATATGTTTTATGACTGTATAAAATTGAAAGAATACTGGAAGTCAATTAATGAATTTATGCAGGCTCTTTTTACAGATAATTTCATTATTTCTAAATCTCTTATATTATTCAACACACCTGTACCTCAAAGTGTTAAAAGGTTAAGCTTCCCTTGTTATGGTCTATTCTAGCAGTGGCTAGGAAAATAATAACTAGAAATTGGATTTCTGATACACCTCCTTCGTTCAATGAATTTAAAAATGTTATGAATTTAGTGTGCCATATGGAAATAAACACAATTAGGACTAGAACAAATAGAAAAACATCTTATTTTATTGTATGGGATAATTTACAAAATTTGTTAAAAAAATTTTAATTTCAATAGCATGGTATTTTAGTTTAATTAATTGATCTGATTGTAGTGGATGTCTTTGTAAATACTTTAGTTGTTTTGTTGAATATTATAATAATACCTATTTTTAATTACTTGTATAAAATTGTTATGATATTTCTCTTATATGTTAAAACAATAAACCTGTTTTGAAAAAAAAAAAAAAAAGAGACAGCAACTGACGCAGAAATTCTAAGTCTCTGGTAATCGGGCCGGCCGAGGGCCACCCTGGCAGGGATAACCCAAATGTGATGACTGCAACAGTGAAACACGAAGAACATCTAGGAGTTTGGTCTGATTGGTGCATTTAATAATTGTACCACTGGAAGAATAAATGGAGAGGGGTGGAGTGTTGAGCCTGTAAGATTTGTTAGAGAAGATAATGATAAAAGAAAACTGCAGACTTGTCTCACACTTTGTGTAACTTTGGTAAAATGAAAAGAAAACCACAAGTGATGATAGAGCACTATATCACACAAAATGAACTTTATTCCACTGGTTTATTTATTTATTTATTTAAATTTGTTGACCAGGAGTGTCCGACTGGACGTAGGCCCATTTTCAGCGGAGGCCCGGGAAGAAAAGCTCTACAGTAAAATAAACAGACAGTAGTTACATTGGATTACATAGCGATTAACAATTTAACATAGCAATTACTTACAACATATTTACAGATGAAGAACATAGTACATCAGTAGACAACTAGAATCTTTATCTGTGAATTACATAATAGACATTAACAAATGTTACAATGAGAAGTTCCTGCTGTATAATAAATACTAGGCTTATGAGCATCTGAGCTTGCTATAATCAAGGTAGTTAGTGGAGTGGAAAGAAAGGTAGTGGTTGGATGGGGTGGATGATATTAGAGTGGGAGTTGCAAGGGCATAGCCAGCATGTTTTTAGGTGCGCTTTTAGTAAAGTTTTGAAGTGGGTGCATGATGGTACGGAGGTAATTATGGGTGGGAGTGAGTTCAATAATTTGGCTATGGCGCAAGAGAATAGTGCTTCACCAGCAGAGTTATTGGCTTTAGTGATCTGCAAGTGATTTTTGTTGCTGGATCTTAGTGGTCTGGTGGTGCGATAGGATTGGAGTAGATTCTGGAGGGATGGGACATTTAGTGGATGGTTTACTAGTTTGTGGGCGAGTGAGAGTTGATACCACTGAAGGAGGTGAGGGAGTTCAAGCCAGCCCAGTTCAGCAAGTGAGAGACAGTGGTGACTACGGCAGGATGCCCCTGTGGCGAATTTGGCGATTTTGTTGTAGCAGGTCTCTAGCTTGTTTAGATCACATTGCCTTAGGTTGGTATATATTGGAGAGGCATAAAGTAGGGTGGAGATAAGGTGGGAATTTGCTATTGAAATCTTTGCTGCTTTGGTGAGAAATTGCTTATTTCTGTATAATGCTCCTAGTTTTTTGTGGACTTTTTTTATGGTCATGGATATGTGAATGTCAAATTTTAGTTTATTGTCTATTTCCACTCCTAGCAATTTGGTGTGTTCAGTTGGGTATATAGTGGTGTTGTCTTTTGCTGTGATGTTAAAGTGAGAGTTGTTTTGAGTATGTTTGGTGGGTTGGAAGATAAGTAATTTAGTTTTCTTTGGGTTGAGTATTAATTGGGCATTGGATAACCAAGTTTCAACAGAGGAAAAGGCTTCCTGTGTGACTTTTTGCAGTTTGGGTAGGGACTGGGCTGAGCAGATGATGGTCAAGTCATCTGAGTATTGTATGAGTGCGCCATGTTTGGTGGCAGAGGCTAGATTATTGGTGCAAACAGAGAAGAGTAGGGGTCCAAGGATGGATCCTTGGGGAACCCCTATGGAGACAGGTAGTTGGGGAGATATGTCATTCTGCCATACAACGGATTGTTGGCGGTCAGACAGGTAACTCTGAAACCAGTTGGTGACTGATTGTGAGAAGGATAGGTTATTGAGGACAGAGATAAGTTGTTTGTGTGGGACCATGTCAAATGCTTTAGATAGGTCTAGGAAAGTAGCAGAGGAGAGATAGCCATTGTTTTTATGCTGAAAGATAGTGTTAGTAAAGGAGAGTAAGGTAGTGGTGGTGCTATGGTTTGGTCGGAAACCATGCTGAGTACTGGAAAGGAGGTTGTTAGTAAGGAGGTAGTCTGAGAGTGTATGCATCTCTCTAGTATTTTGGAGAGTGGAGAGAGAATAGCTATGAGGCGGTAATTGGTTAGTTCTGCGGAGGGTCTGCCTTTGTGGAGGGGAATTATATGTGATACTTTCCACAGTGTGGGAACGTAACTTTCTGACAGAGATCGGTTAATCAAGATGGATACTGGGTAGGCCAGAGCATCAGCTGCGATTTGTAGGTATTCACTTGGGAGGTTGTCTGCTGCTAATTTGGTGGGTTTAAGTTTAGTTAAGAGTTTTTTTATGTTGGAGGTAGGTACAGGAGAAAAAGAGAAGGCAGTGGGGAGATTATGTGGGTTGGAGGGGAGGGGGGGTTGTGTTGTTTAGCTAGTGATAGTATGGTTTGGGTGAAGTGTGTGTTGAATGAGGTAGCAATATTTTCTGAGGAGTGAAGGATGTTAGGAGGAGGGGTACTGACTTTACCTGGGTGGAGGATGGAGTTAATGGAGGACCAGAATTGTTAGGGGCGGTGTTGTGAGGAGTCTAGGGCAGACTGGTAGTATTGGAATTTTTCCTGTTTTATTAGCGTTTTGACTCTATTGCGTAGTTCTAGGAATTTCTGTCTAGCTGAGGGGGTTTTGGTTTTGCGCCAGTGATCCCAGGCTTTATCCCTGTTTTTCATTTCTGACTTAGTGGTTTTCTGTAGCCATGGGGAGGGTTGTGCTTTGGTTCTGGAAAATCTTATGGGGGCATGGTAATTAAGGATGTTCAGGAAGGTAATATTAAAAAATTCAACTGCATCATCTAGACTGAGGTACTTTAGAGGATGCCAGTTACATTCTTTGAGGGATGAGATGAATGTGAGTGGGTTAAAGTTTAGTTTTTTACGTATTTGACAGTAGATGACAGGTTTAGCTTGGTATAGGTATTTTTTGAGTAGGAATGTTGGGGAGTGATCACTGAGGCTATCTGATAAGCAGCCTGTTATATATGACTGGGGGCTCTTACTGACTAGTATCCAATCCAGGGTAGTGTGCTTGGTGGAGTTTTTATTTATCCTGGTTGTTGACTGGACTAGTTGGGTGAAGCCATGAAGGTGTACATGATGGGTTGGATTGTTGCCAGAACATGATTGCCAGTCAATATTGAAATCACCTAAGATGATAGTTTCTTGGGGGAGATGGTGGGTAGACCAGCTGAGGAGGTTTTCTAGTGGAGGGATGTTTTGGCCAGGTGGGAAGTAGCATCCAATTATGTTGATGGTTTTGTTTTGGTTAATTTTGAGGTTGGTATATATTATTTCTTTATTGCCTATTTGTGGAGCTGATGATTTTAAGATCTGGATGTTTAGATGCTGTTTAAATATTATAGCTACACCACCTCCTTTTTTGTTTAGCCGGTCTACTCTTAGTATGCCGTAACCTGTAGGGAGTATTTGCTCACTGGTAATGTGAGGTTTTAGCCAGGTTTCTTTCAGGATGACTATATCTGGGGAGTACAAGTCTATGGTGGCATGGAGTTCATGGACTTTGTTGGATATACTTCTAATATTTAGCCTTAGTAGAAGGAAGTCATTTGGCTTTCTATTGGCTGTAATATGGGAGAAGTTGTGGTTTCTAGTCTGATTATGAGGATTGGGGTTGGAGATGGTAGGGCCAGGGTTGGGGTGGATGTCTCCACTTAGGGCTAGTTTTGATATGCATGAGATTATTAGTTTTCTCAATTTTTGAATGTGTTTGCTTATAAGGGAAACTTTATGATTGTGCTCTGTGGGTAATAGGTATGGTGGGAGGGTTACTATGTTAAGTTGTAGGGATGCTTTATGTTTGAGTAATATAGTTGGTAGAATATGTGAGGGGTGCATAGGGATGGTTCTTGAGCTGGTGGGAGGGGAGCTGAGTTTAGTACTTTCAGCCCAAGAATTAGGCCTTCATCAGAACAAAGTGTTAAAAACTGTCTCATTTTTATAGCATCATCAATACACATCACACCAATCAAATCTCATTTTACTTAAACTTAATGTAAAAACTGTTTAAAATGTGTTTAAATAAAGCATACATTTCTAACAAACATATAAACTATTTACATTTGTTGTAATAAGCTTGTAATAAGCTTTTCTTTTCAACACAGCTTTATAGTTGACACCATTGTTAAGCCCTGGTGCCCTGCATGCAACTAATAAAACCTGCCATTTAAACTCTCTAAAATCTAGTTCCCCATCTCTGTCTCCATTAAAGTCCAATGGAACATGATCTATAACTGTAAAAAGAAACTTAACACTGTTATTGCTACTCACACAGTTTAAAGTGTGCTTGTGAAGAACATTATCTATTTTTTTTTTTTTTTGATGGCATAATAGTGTTCATACATTCTGTTTTTAAGTTGCCTGTTGGTTTTCCCAATATAGACTGAAGAACAAGTGGGTCCATATAAGTGACCCACTGTATGCCTCCATTGCATACACTATATTCTCACCTGATATACTCACCTAATATGTATTTTTTGTTGTAAATATTGCAAATAGGGGTTTTACTCCTGAATATCTTATTGTTTGAGTATCTTATTGTTTTACAAAATTGTTCTTGTACTTCTTTGTTTCTTTTACCTTGTATCCCAGTTTTTTATTGTTATCTAAACCATGTATGTACTCTGTTAACTTCCTTGGAGCTTTTCTCCTCAGGACTCCACTGAAAATGGGCACTTTGTGTCCAGTTGGATTTATCCTGGTAAAATAATGTTAAAATAAATAAATAAAATAAATGTATACCACAAATGTAGATTTACAATTAAAAATGCCTGGAACGTGTCACATCTTGCTCTGAGTTGCAACATTAAAATCTGCTCCCTCTGAAATGTATTTACAAAAATTGCAACTTTTACATTTAAAAGTACCTATGCTGCCTTGAGGCTTTTTTCTTTGTCCACTTTCTAACATTTCATTGAAATTCCTTCCTCCTGTGTTAACAAACATGGGGGCTTCTCCTACTACCATCTGGAGATCACTATTTGAAATTAATATTCTCCTGTTTTTGGACACTATGTTTTTAATTGCTTTACTGTCTAAGGTAAAGGTTAACAACATGGACGTTACCCAATCTTTCTTGTTTCATTTGTTTCCACTAAGCCCCTCCCTTTCACTTGTACTAATAATGTCTTGGACTATTTTAGAAGGGTACTCTCTCTTTTTAAATCTAGAATGCAATTCCTGCACTAACAAATCTAAATGTGCATCATCGCTTATAAGTCTCTTAAGTCTTACTAACTGCCCCTTTATAATGTTATATCTCACATAAGTGGGATGCATACTAGAGTAACTCAAAATACCATTGCTTGCCACTTTCTTATAACTGATGCAGGACCCCAAAAAAATCTTTACCTTCCTCTTTAATAACTTCTAAATCTAAGAAACATATCTTACAATTATCCCAGCTACCAGTAAAATGCAATAAAGAGGTGCTATTGTTCATGTCTAGAATGAAATGTAAGAGCTCAGTTTGTGTGCCTCTCCAAATAAAAAACAAATCGTCAATAAAACGATAATAACTCACAATTTTCTGTCTGTTGGTAAACATGGACATAATGTTGTTTTCCCAGTAAGTCAGAACTAAGTTGGCATAACTGGGAGCCATCCTGGCACCCATCGCCACCCCCTTCATTTGCAAAAAATGTTCGTTATCAAACATGAAGTAATTGTATGAAAGAATATTATCCATACATTCCAACATGAACCTGCACTCTTCTAATTCATATTCCGCACTGTTGATTAACAAATTCCCAACCCACTCTAACCCCATGTCATGAGGAATGCAGGTGTATAAAGATGCCACATCAACTGCCACCAGCAAATCACCAGCTTCAACCTTCATTTTATTGATTTTACTTAACAAATCAAAAGAATCCCTAAAAAAGGAGTCAGTCTTCTGCACTATCTCAAGCAAAGTTCTATCTATAAACTTGGAACATGGCTCTAACTTCGATGCTGGTGAAGAAACTATGGGCCTATAAGGGGACAGTGCCCATCCTTGTGTATCGTTGGAATACCAAAGAGGTGCCCTATCCTGGGTTTGTCTACTACAAAAACTCATACATGTTCCTAGAAATCAAACCTTCTGATAAGGCTTCAAAA